>NC_134455.1:347785990-347815990 GCF_047948215.1 Lycorma delicatula | reverse complement strand
TTATAAGAGAAGACGAACGGAAAGAAAAAGAAACTTAATACTGTACTTGCAGACGGTCATAAGTCCAATTGTGACACAAACCATCAGATATGTCCATCCGGCTTCGGCGTGAACAGTTTACTACAACACTTGCAAAATATAAAACATTCAAAAGACGTTGATGTGTAACCCATAAATTAATTGAATGAATTAAAACATTAAATCGTAATAATTTTATTTATATATTAAAAAAAATCTATATTAATATATTTGCTAAAATTATTTTTACTATATGGTAAACCATTTTTTTCTTCAGAGAAGTTTATAAAGCTTTTTTTTTTAAATTTATAATATTAAATCTAAACAAAAAAAAACCCTTGTATTCGTTTAAATTTAAATTTATATATTTATTTATCTTAAAAAAAAACAAGCAATAAAGAACGACACCCACAATTATATAACTTCCGGATTTTATATGAATTTTTATGCCGTACGAAAAAAAATAACTCTCACCGGGCTTTGAACTCGAAACCTACAAGATGAAAAATCTTCCACTTTGCCACGGAGATGAGATAAAATACACGTATATAGGATTATTTTTAAAAACAAAAAAAAACTTATATTTATAATAAACCACACCAACGGGAAGAAACAATTTAAGAATAATAATAATTAGAAACTTAAAAAAAAAGAAACAGCATTCCGGAAAATTTACAAGCATATAAATAATAACGAAAAAAAAGTATTATGCTAATCACATAGGAGAAGATGTGGTTCTTGAGCCTTGAAAACATGACTTTAGAAATCATTATTAACAAATCCTTTACACTCAATCTCATAAAATAAATAAAGAAAAAGTTTTTTTTATACTTTTCATATGAAATGTATAAAAGTACTGTATGCACTAAAACTAAAAAAAAATAATTTTGTTATTTAAATTTAACCAGAAACAAAATATTAAATTATTTACTTTAAAAAGTTCTTTATGCTAATGAATAATTAAGTTTTGAATAATTTTCTTTACAGTTTCATTTCATGAATAAAAACGACCTTAATGATATCGTAAAAATAATTATTAATTACATTTAAATGTAACAATCGATTTTATGTAAACTAATTCAACAGTAATTCTGAAAAAAGTTTTCACAATTCTATTGAACGACGATTGGCCGTTCCAATGTATTAGATTGTTTCCATTTCGTTGAGATGGTTTCAAAATCTATTACGATGGATTATAATTTTGGCAATGTGTCCGATGATTTGATTTGATTATTCGGGCAGCCTGTGCTTTTATAAGTTGTGAAATGAAATTGTAGATAAATATTGTTTAAAAAAAAAATTAAATCATTTAATATGTAGTTTTCACCAGATCGCATTGTCAACCAAAACGAACAAGTAAACAAATGTTAAGCTTGCATAACTTATCGGAAAAAAGGATAAAAATCGATGTCAGAGTTTTGACCATCCCGCCGCCGAATGAGTTAAAAAAAAAAAAAAAATATATATATATAATAGCGAATTATAATGTAAAATCGGGTTGGGAAAAATATAAATTATTGAAAATACATAAAATTTACATTGCCCACCTCCATGGTAGAATAATAGCCTTTCATCCAAAATGTACCAGTTTGAATACCGGTCAGGCGTGGCTTTTTTCACACACCGCAAAATTTCCACTTCATATTCTCCTTCAAGCTTAGGAGGTGAATTTAATAATAAGAAAAAAAAACATATTATCAAACAATAGTTTCCTTATCTACCAGTAAACTGCAAAAACAGCAGAATAATTAATTTTATTTCTACGAATTACACAGTAAACAACGCTGTTTCTATAATTTTATAAAAATTTAACGGTATCATATTAAAAAACAAAATTATTCTGAAAAGAAGTAGAAATCTCTGCGAAAATACTCGGTAGAAATAAAAGAGAAAACACGGTTAAGTGATAAGAGTTTTAACAACATCATCATATAACATTACAATATGTCCTTGGGCAGGTCCCTTGCACCATTTTCCATTTTCCTCTACTCGCAGATAAACTTAAGATTTTAACGGTACTATTTTCTTTTAAATCGTTTATAATTTTTACTTATATAACCACATTTTTTTTTTACATCTTTCGGCAGTGTTTAAATGAATTCCCTGATTGAGCTTCTGTTTTCGTCCACTCTCTTTATCATTTATTTCTTTTTCATGTTTCTTAATATTCACATTTTAAAAGTGTCTAGCTTTTCTTTGTCCCTTTTTCTTAGCTTCTTTGGTTCACATCCGTAGATAAGTATACTACAAACATTATTGTATATTCTTTTTTTTATTTGATTTTCGCTTATGCAATCTTCAGTTAACATAGTATCTAACTATTTGCACAAGAATAAAATCAATTAAAATAAAAATAAAAAACATTTATTTATCCTTGTGTTTATATTTATGAATCTGAATCTTTCCTAATAATCGATTACGGTACACTTAAATTAAAAAAATCTGTTATGGACACCACATGACTTCCTTGTACGCCTATTAAATTACATACACGTTTTTAAAAGTACATAAAAGTTCATTTCACTAATAACTTCTGATTTTTTTTCATATATTTTTTTTGTAATTGAATTATTATTTTTCGTAAAACGGGTTTTACAATCAGAGGTTAATAATTATTAATAAATATATATTTAAATTAAAAAAAAGGAGATGAAATCTGATACGAACCGATGTGCTTTCCCCTTCTAAAATCCAATTATTTCAGTAATTAAAATTTGATTTGGCTATAACTCTGGAACCGATGAAAATAAGTACCACACTTATGATATATAGTTAGAAAGCTTTCAATGAGGACTTATTACTAGACTTAAGAAAAAGTCCAAAATACACTTTTTCTTTTGATTTTGGGCTTTTTTTGGACACTTTTGGTCCAGTCGAATGTAATCAAAAGGGAAGTGCACAACTAGATGTTACAACAGTCCTAAATAAAAAATTTCAACATCCTACGGCTAATCGTTTTTGAGTTATGCGAGACACATACGTACGTACAGACGTTACCCCGAAACTAGTCAAAATGGATTCAGAGATGGTCAAAATGGATATTTCTGTTGAAATCTGAAAACCGAAATTTTTCGCGATCACAATACTTCCTTTACTTTGTACAGGGAAGTAAAAAACATATCAACATCCACCACTATCAAAACTAGGCAATAGAAATGTTTTCATATAAATCAACACAATACATTAGTTTACGATAAAGGATCATGTATTTTCCGTCCTTTGCCATCTTTAATAAATTACCCGATCGATTAAAAATCTACCCCCCTCCCCCGAAAATTAATTAAAAATACAATTAAATTACTTTATTTTATAGAAACAATATTATTCAGTCGATTAATTTTTTAATAATATTAAATAAAAAATTCAAAATAAAATCCTGAATTATCTGCATCCCGTTTAATACATAAATAATATACGCTCAAATAATTTTCATTAACGCCTTCTGAATTATGATTTATTTTGTAGTTTTTACTTTCCCGTCTAGATAGCGCTCTAGCAGAGCTATAGCTCTAGAAGGAAAGGTATTGTAATCGGTTCAATTTGGACATATGCAGTTTTCACCAGATCTTGACGTTTTAACACCCAAGGAACTAAAAAATCAGAAAACCGGATGGAAATTTTTCGGATATTAATACTCGTGTGAACGTGTGTGTGTGTGTGTGTGTGTGTGTGTGTGTGTGTGTGTGTGTGTGTGTGTGTGTGTGTGTGTGTGTGTGTGTGTGTCGGTGTTGGCCTGTAAATCACGTTATATCTGCAGAACTATTGGACCGATTTTGACCAAAATCGGTCAGATTACTTCTATATATGGGTCATTGATACTATTAAATTTTCAACTTAAAATGTCAGAGGGGTGAGGCTGTAGACCAAGATCACCATTAGTGTCTCGAGATTTCGGCTGATGAAGGTCATATGTTTCTTAGACACATTTGTTAACGATTAAAAAATTTAAAAAAAGTTTTGCAAAACCGCACCCTCATCCCAAAATATGCTGTAGTAGTCTTCTGCTATGTTATGACGTCACAGGTGAACAGTAGAATTACATAAATTAATAATATTTAAATTGTAAAAAAGTAGCTCGGTCTGGCCGGGTTTCGGACTCGATCGCCCGGTCGACTCCAGTACGTTAAGCCTCGAGTTTACACCAGTCTATCGACCGTATAAGTGAAATTTGTTCTATGCAAGTAGTGAAATTTCGTCGCCACACGAGCGCAAATTAAATACGGTATGCGCGCGCGCACGCTTTAGTTAGAATCATTGAACTAAATAAACGAAAAAATATTATATTTACATAAAATGATAAATATTTTTAATTAAGTTGTGTGTGTATGTGTGTATGTATGTGTGTGTGTGTGTTTAAGCCGTGCATCAGAAACAACTCACAGTTATAGGACTTTCCTAGAACGCCGCTTTAGCCGCGTGACGGTCAAGCCCTACAACTGTGTTTTCAGTTTTTTTTAAATGTATTTTATAAATAATTAATATGCACCTAAATGATTGTGTTTTTTTTATGATGTTGCTCTGATCAATGTTTTACCACGGTTTCTCTACCAAGCAAATCCAAGCAAATCACAAGGCAGATTCTTTGTTGTGATCGACGGCGTAGGATATCTCCCCGTTATTGACATGGCATGAAGTTTATGCTGGGTATACTGTCCGAAAAATAACTCGAGAGCTTTTAGATTAAATTTACTTAATTATATTTAGAATTATAAATGTATGTGTTTTATTACATGAAAGTATAAGTGTAAAATTATTTTTCCCTCTTAATGTAACTAATATGAGCATCATTTACAGCTCTGCAGACGTCAAACCGATAATCTATCTCATTCCACACTCAGGCGAACATGTTTGTAAGAATCTCTTTCACGGCTGCTGTAATTATTTGGAGTACATAGTCGAGTAACTGGTTTTTTTTTTTTAATACGATTTCCTTTACGTAGTTCCAAAAGAAGAGATCATCAGCGTCGGGACTTCGAGATGGCCAGATGTGTCTATCTGATCATTCAGGAACTTGTTGTTCAGAGCAGTATCCACAACTTCTGCACGATGTGTAGGGACTCCATCCTGTTAGAAAATTAGGCCCTTCGTGTTTTTCAATTTCCAAAAACACAAAGTTCCCTAAAATTTACCGAGCACAATACGCCCGTAATAGTCTGCTCGTAGAAGAAAAGTTACCAAAAAATTCGATTATATATGATACTATACCAGAAATTTATCACTTTCGGATATTTGCGGACGATTCGTTTTCTGAACTCCATAATCGACAATTATGGCGATTCACAACTCCATGAATATGAAATGTAACTTCATCAGAAAATAAAATGCGCTGCAGGTAGTTTTTATCAGCCTGAAGGAAGTCTAATATACTCTGTGGCATATCCCTAGCTTTAATTTTCACGGAATAGCTGCAGTTTATAAGCACTAAGTTTCAATGTTTGCGAACAACTTCATGAACAGTGCTTTTCAAAATATTTATTCGACAACTAACGCTTCTAATTGAACGTTCTGTACTTCCTTATAAAGACAGTCGAATTTTTTTTGTGTGTTTTCGGCACATGTTTTACGCCTACTCATCAAGTATCCTTTCAAAACGCTTCCGGTTTCTAAAGACGGTTTGCACCACTTACATGAATTTTTTACTCGGTGAATATTTACGATAGATCGCCTATAGATACTTTGTACGACAGTCACCGACTTTGTGCGAACCCGGTGTACATGCACTGTGCTTTCTCTGGCGGCGACGTCGCGGTACTGAATCCCTGGCTCATAACAGTTTGGCCTGTGCAACAGTCTAACGCAACTGTTATCTGATGAAAAATGTGTAAACTAAAACTTAATTGTTATCGCTTTAAGATTACGCATAAAATACTATCGAGCGGTTAAAAATAAAAACTTTATTCGTTCTTGAAATCCCGGTGTTCTTTTTCAGACTCCCGGTAGCGTATTACGTACCGAACAGAATTAAAGAGTTATTTATTTAACTATTGTGTTTATTGAATTCAAACCTCTTATTAGGTATATTCATTGTCTTAATATTTTTTATCCTTATTACTTTAGGTTTTCAAACATTCATTTTCATACTCTTTCGTGGTATTTTCAAGTTTGAAATCATCTATTTAGCATACTGTGAAAACATCTTCAACCTGATTTTGTTTCTATATATTTTCCAATATTGAAATGATTTTTTGTTTCAGTTTAAAATTATATACATTTACCACTTTTCGAACTGTACTTTTTTTTTTTAAATAAAATCGAATGTTCGTTGACATTATACATAATTTTTTTAAATATCTACAAATTTGTTTGCAAAGTTTAATTTTTTACAGACAACTTAATGAGGTTATTTTTCGTTAATCTTAAAATTGTGTTTTGTGACACCATTTTTTTTTTTTTTTTTTTTTTTTTTTTTTGAGGTAGGCAATGACTGCTTTGGTCATTTTTCCCTATCAGAATGGAAATTTGTAGCTCAGGATTCGAACTCAGGAACCATTCTTTTGTTTTTTACAATAATTTTCTAAAAACTACTAAAGATATAATTTTGAAATTTGTTTTATTCAGTTTTTAAAAAATCAAACTAAACTATCAAATCGAACCCTTAATAAATTCCAAGCACTTCTATGTGGCTTCATTTTACCCTTGGAACACAAATCAGCACAAAGTGTTTTAAGAAATATACGAGTAATTCGAACGTATAGCGTTTAGATGTATATTTATAATGAATTTTTAGTTTATTTTCACGTATCGATAAATTCTTCTCGTTTCTTTAAGACACAATATATATATATATATATATATATATATATATATATATATATATATATATATATGAGTGTTTTATATATATAACAGATTGTATAAACCATGACACATTGTAAAAATATTACACCAGGAACATTTTTAAATATCTGTTTGTTTAAAATTATACACATAACATTAAAATGTAACCTATCATTACAAAACCTGAATGAAAGCGTTTAATAAAATTATTAAATGTAAGCGACATAAATTATATATTACTAAAAAAATGTAATGCTAATAAAAAAAAATAGCAAATAATAAAAATTAAATAAAAAAAAATTGCCTTAGGTAAATTAACAACATTAATTAGATAATCGGCTACGCCATGAACTTAAGAATATGTATATAAATAAAGTTTTGTTATTCAAAAAGGCGCGGCTAAACCACACCTACGAATATACACGTGTAGAACATATATATCCATTCACGGACACTGTCAAATAAAATAACGTACAGCGTCTCACGAAGAAACGGAAAAGCTTTCAATAGATGTTCTACTGGTGAAAATAATGAAAAAAATTCATATAAATATAGGTCTAGAAACGCTTAGTTTTCGAGTTACAACTAGCGAAAGATTTCGCCCGGATTTCAACTCTTGCTATATTAAGAATAATGTTTATTAGCTACAGGAAAAATAATACGATTTTCTGTCCATCTTCAGTCATAATTTTATTTAACTTTTTATCGGCTGTATTTATATTACCTTTCTCAGAATTAAATCCTCGATTAGTCTTGTTACTAAATCTTCCGCATTTATTAGTCGTTTAACAAAGCTATCGTACTACAAACCTAAAAAAAAATTGTTTTTTGACACCGAATTTTGTGTTTTACGTCGGATATCTTAAAAACTACTGGCGTTACAGTTGTGGGATCTCTTTATTCTATTTCCTAGCTTAAATTACATAAGAAACTACCGACTTTACTCCTTAATTTGGATTCCAAAAATGACAGTATGGCTTCTTATTATTAGAACAGCTGAAATCCGGAGGAATCTTCTGTGTAAGGAAAATGGAAAAAATCAATTTTGTAAAAATATACAAAAATTTATTAACCTAAATTATAAAAATCGTAAATTATTACAATTTTTATTTTCTATATAACACATTTAAATTCGCGCGCGCACGAACACACACACATAGAGAGAGGAGAGTCGTGTCCTCGGCAACTATTGCTTAAGAGGAAAATTAAGTTGAATATTAAAGTATAAGAATGCAAAATAAACAATTATGTAAACTTAAAATTATTCTATTTGAGTAAAAGTTTGAGAAACGGGACCCCAGATGACCTCACCATTTCCCTGAACAATTGCACCCAGAATTAAATGGTATCGATGCACAATATTCAAAAATTAAATTTCATAAAAATCGATCGATCCAGTCTGATGTTATCAAGCAAAACGATAGCCGACGAAAAAAAATATGCTTGTTATACCTAACCGCTTAATAAAATTACTTAAATACATAAGCGACATATTAATGTAACGAAAACATCTAATAACTCGTAGTAAAAAAAGGATGTAACCGAGTCCAAAAACAACAAAAAAAAGGTTTTTTGCCTTCACCCGTTTATGAAGGGGGGGGGGGGAACTTGAATATGACCCAACACCATCCCAAATTATCTTAGCTATCTTAGAGGCGTATTAAATTATATGAAAAGATTTACATACCCTTTTAATGAAATTTTGAGGTACGCATGGTGACCTAACCGTTCCCTCGACCAAACGTTTTATAATTGCGACCAAAAACAAAACAGCAACAATGCCACATATATAAATATCATCGTACAAATTTCATCTAAATCCTACAGCAATAAACAAACCGACCCGAGCCCGCTCGAACTGCAGTTACTTGAGCGTCACTTTTTTTCGTGTTTGTTAAACTCTCGTCTACTGTTAACGCCGTAAAGTGTTCGCGCTTCAGCGCAGTACAGTTTCGTTCTTTGAAATTGTGTCTTTCTAAAATGCTTTATTCGATCGAAGGCTTATGTCCATTCTGGATCCTTCCAAATCAATTATTCGCGGAAAAATTTCCGAATGGCAGCATACAGGAAAAGAGTAGCATACACGACTCGTTTAAAAATGGCGTTCAACGGGGTCGGTTTCAATCACAAAACGAAATAGCAAATCCTTCGTTAGGACTCTAAGGTCCGTAACCAATCATCAAATAAGAATTTCTGCCGGTCCGGAAATATTTAATAATGTAAGGTATTACGACAAAGCGGTGTAAAATTTACATCTTGCTGTACGGTGGTTTAACGATTTAAATTTGAAACCGTATCATGTAAACGGTGCAGCAATATAACACAACAGATAATCGATCTTTCAGCGGACGTATGAATGTCCTTCGCGTCCCCCAGATTTATTTAGTTGATTTTTCCTTAGAGGCTATTGGATCGATAGCGTTTATGAATCAAATGCCCACATTATTGACAAATGAAGGTGAACATTCAACAAGAATTCGACGGTATTGATAACATTAAGTTTTACATCAAGTGACTCTCCATGGCCGTCCCTAGGGGTTGATGCGCCCGGGTCAAAGACACCTGAGGCGCTCCCCCCCAAATCACTACCAAATTCACCAAATAGTGTAAATATTGAAATTTGGGTGCTAAAGAGAATAACAGTGTTATAAACTGAAAGTGAGAAACGAGAAACACATCTCGTAAATATATAGTCAACGCTGAATAATAACTTTTGAAAGAAAGTTTTATTTAAAATATTTCCATATTATTCACGTTTAATTGGAAATCAAACACATTTTTTCAGTCTATATACAGTAGGTAGTTTTGTGTTTTTCCGTTACAAAAGTGATCTTTTGTAAAAATCTGATGTGGACATCACATGATTTCCTTGTACGCCTATTAAATTACATATATATTTTTATTACATATCTTTTTATTTTTTTCATATTTTTGTTATAATTGAATTATTATTTATTGTAATTTTTTTACAACCACATGTTAATAATTATTAATAAATCAATGTATTTAAATTAAAAGAAAAAAGTTAAAAAAAAGGAAACGAAGTCGGATTTCCTTTTCGACGTTCCTTCCCCTTGTAAGAACCAAATATTTCAATAATTAAAATTTTATTGAACTATAAGTCTGGAACCAATGAAAATAAGTACAGATTATGATATATCGTTGAAAAGCTCTCAATAAGGGCTTATTACTGCAGTTATGAAAAGTTCAAAATCCAAATTTTTGGATTTGGGCTTTTTTTGGACACTTTTGGTCCAGTTGATTGCAATAAAAAAGAGAGGTGCTAAACTAGAAGTTACAACAGTCGTAAATCAAAAATTTCAACATTCTACAGCTAATCGTTTTTGAGTTATGCGAGATATATACTACGCACATACGTACGTACGTACTACAGACGTCACGCCGAAACTAGTCAAAATATATTCAGGGGTGGTAAAAATGGATATTTCCATTGAAATCAGAAAACCGAAATTTTTTGCGATAACAATAGTTCCTTGTACATACAAGGAAGTAAAAATACGATCAATTTGTAAACATTTACTAATGCAATTATAGAATTTAATTTCATTTATGTTTTCACTTTTTCATTTCATTCACAAAATTTTACGTATCAAACCGTATTTGAACTAACTACGTATTTTAACCGTATTACCTATAACTACACAGCCGAGAAAGTAAAAATTTTGATTTTTTTATGTCTGATTACATTTATTATTTTTTTAAAGTTTCTAATGCTGTTTAATGATGATATCATTACTACAGAAAATTGTAATAATTTATCTTATTGCAACCTAAATAGTCGTACATACATTTCCAGCAATGAGATACAGCTATTTCAGCCGTTTACCGCATTCTTATCTCCACTGCCCTTTATCAAAAACGTCCTCATCATTTAACTGTCTCCTCTGTATTCCTTCATTCACTCCCTCTTCTCACTTGTATCTTGACCTTCCAGTTTTCCTTCTGCAATAAGAGTTCTACCCGCAAACCTTTTGTGGTAGTCGACTGTCATGCGTTCTACGTATATAAAACGTTTCATTTCGTTATGTTCTCTAACAATAAAGCTATTCCCATTTCTCCCGTAATCCATCGGTTATTTACACGATTCATCCGAGTCCTATGAAAACATCTCCAAAAACATCATATCCGTCGTCGCTATTCTAAGTCCAAATCTCGGCACCGTACCTTTCTATTAACGAAGGATTTTTTTGTTTTTCTAGATATGCTGGAGTTCCATAGATCAGAACCCAGTTCTCCAGAATCCAGCATATTATTTCTTCCGTCGGATGTTAGTGTGACCTGCCATTACTTCAATTCATTTCCTTTCCCAATTGCAGATTCTTTCCTTGTTCTTCATCGACAAACATTGTAAAACAAAACAAGGTTAAGATTACATAAAAATAAGTTATTTTTAAATGTTTATAGAAAATAAATACAAAACTGTGAATAATATTTTGGGCGATAAAAAAATTCAGGCATAATTAATCAATCGTCACTTGTTAGATAAAATAAATGTCTTTAGCTGATTCTAAAACTACAACATTTATTTTGCTAAACAAAGGTAAATTCGAACCACGCCCAAGATAACAAAAAAATGTTTTACATTATTCATTCATTTCCTTCTTAATATTCCAATACATTAAGATCATTAAAAAAAAAATAATAATAATAAAAATTATTATAAATAAAGAAAGTCGAACAAAATGTTGATTAACGTCCTTGCAGATAGGAAATATGTACACACGCGTACGTACTGTATACACTAACCACGCACCAGAATATAAAGAAAAAAAAAACGATACTTACATTAAAATAAAAAATAAAACAACAAATCTGTGCGAGCGCGCGCACATATTTTAATATTCTAAATAAGAGAACAAAATCGTATATGTAAATATAAATCAGAATAAATAAAACTAAAATCACCAACTAAGTATTTGTTAAAATACGAAACGATGTATGCATGAGCCTGTTTGAATGTAACACAAAACAGCGAATCTACAAATTCCTCATTGTTACAACAGGAATTTAAAAATAATGAATGAAATTCTATCGCATTTTTTCGTTTGCATTTGTAAGGCAAAACAAATGTTAATTTTCAATACGGCGTTGTTCGATTTAATGTGACTGTAGTCGTGAGGCTATCCACGTTTGCAAAAAATAAGGGTCTATTATGCCGTACGATGACACAACACACCGCACGGTAAGCTTTCTGCTATGTAGCAGGCGCTGGTATAGCTGTGTAGGATTCGCTAGGGCCCAAAAACGAAACTTTTGTTTGTTAACAAATCCGTTAAGATAAAATGGGCTTCGTCCACGTTTACGGTTTAACAAACTCATTGTCCTCGTTTATCTTTACGACCGTTTGTTAACAGAATTGATGTCCTATTAATTGATCGTTTGGTTTCAGTTCCTGGAAGATCAGTAACTCGTACGGATACTTCCAGACATTCTTTAGTTCTTTGAACTAAAGAATGTAAAGACTGCTTGACGACGAATTTCCAAGCAACTGAGTGAGCTTCTTATAATAGCAGCTCGAACAGTTTCGAAATTATCTGGCATACGTACGGTCCATGCCCCACCCAGACGTTTCTTTTTCACCGCTAAACCTGTTTCCTCAAAATTACTTATCCATTTGTTAATTGCTTATACTGACTGTGTACGATCGAGGCGCCCTAAATTAAACTGGCGGTGAATTTCTCTAAGCGCAATCCCCACGGTCATTATTTTTATAAAAAACTTTGAATGTAAAAGCTTGTAGCATATGACTCCAAGAGTTCACGATAGCTGAAATAACAAGATGGCGTGAGTTAGCTTTTCGAAGTTATTCAGTGCTGACACTCGCCCAGGACTACCAAAATAAATTTCAAAATTTCCCGTTTCCTTGAATCACTCTATATGGAGTGGGTGGGAAATCCCTTTACACTGTAATAAATCCAGTTTATTTATCCGTCATATGAAACGATGACGGATACGAGTGCGTTCACTGTGGAAGAGCACACCATCACGGCAAACGTTACTGACGTGGGAGAAGAAGACTTTTGCAACGGGAAGAGTTCTTGATGTGCTACGCAGTGGGAGGCCGAGCACTCGAGCCGGGACGTGTGCTGCTGTGAAGGCATCGATTCAACAATCACCGATGAAATCAATGCGCAAACGTTCTCGCATATGCGAGACCATATGCTGAAGGACTTGTTTTCGTCCGGCCACAACTAATGAGTTGAGTGACAGTGTCGACCTTGATCGACGTGTTTATGGCTTGAACGCTTTCTGAGAGCCAACGATAAAAAGGATGTCATGTTCTCAGATGAGTGTACGATTTATGTAAGCTCTCGTAACCGAAATATTTTTTTCTAGGTGAAAGACAATCGTCAATTTTTGAGGAAATAACACCGTCCGCCTCATGTTATGATTTGGGCTGGGATGACGGCTGAATATCTCCTTGGTCCTTATTTTTTCGATGGTGGAATTAATCAACACATTTATCTGAGAACGATCGACGAATTGCTGTTTACAGAATTAACGGCAAAAGGGATCGCTGACATTATTACGTTTCAACAAGACGATGTTCCGGTAAGTACATTTTACTTTGAATATCCGTAGATGCCTCAATAAAATCTTTCTGAATCGCTAGATCGGATGCGGGTCAAATGAATTACCGGCCCCTTGGCTGGCGAGAAGCCCTGACCAATATCTGACAATGTGCTTTGGGTTTTAGTAAAAGAAGAAACTCGAAAACGCAGATACATCGAGAACGAGCAGTTTCAAGACTCTGTTCCGTCCGCATTTGAAATGATCACCCTTGACATGTTGTTGCGGATGAACAAGCGGATTTGAAGGCGCATACAGCTGTGCTTTGAACATTATAGAACCCATACAGAAGTTTTAGAATCATAGAAGGTAAGCCGCACCTATCCTAATAATTTTATAACTAGCGTAAAAAGACTTTCCGCCCGCTTTGTATAATGTTTTTAGTTCACAATATCGGGATATAATAGGAACTATATCTTCCCCATCTAATAATATTCGTACAAAAATGTTACAACTGCGCATATACTATGTTAACAGACAAAACAAAATCAAGACTCATTTACTTTCTGTTGCGACGTGTTTCTTGATTTCTCTGTCTGTTGCTCCTCACCATCATCATTTATCGTTGGAAAAAGGTTTTCTTTAAAGGAACAACTTTGTCTTTTCCTGTGAGTTTTGTAAAAACTCCCAAAACAATAAAATTGTTAAAGTTTCTGCGAGAATTTGCCGTCAGTTGAAAACATCAAAAATCGAAAATCAAAAGAAAACTATTTATTTATTTATAGTTCTTCAAAAAGACATTGTCCGAATCAAAAAAGTACAGATATGTATGAAAGGCGACATAATTGCTATATATTTTTCCTACTTCGTTTTCTCAAACACAAATATAAAGCGTTAAATATTTTCTTCCTGCTCTGCTAATATTGTAACTAAATGACAGAACCTTTTTAATATAAAACATATACGAAATCATCGAGAAATAATTGCCGATAAACATATATATACTTGTATATATACTTAGTAACACAAACCATATAATTTGATTAAAATATGACTAAAAAATATAAAGGAAGTTTTAAAAACCTTAAAAAATAGGTTTATATTTTTTTATAAAAAAATATTATTTAATCATCTGATAATACACATCACAGCAACATTTTTTTTTTCAAATAAATTTTTCGATCAGTGGTTAACGGGCTTTATATCATTAAATGCTAATGAGGGTTACAGTAATGTCTGTAGCAAAAGTAAATCGAACTTTAAATCATCATATAGATTTTGATTTAGACCATGAAATATGTTCTTGTACGTTTTCGTTAGACTCTTTCAACTTTGTGACATATTAATTACGCTATACTGAACCATAATGATAGTTCAAGTTCTATTTATTTAATTATGGGAAGAGAAAGATGAGTCGTGAGTAATATAAATTATAAGCTATTTGTTAGTATCTATGTTTGACCTTGCCTTGACAGTAGTTACTTGATATCCTTTATGTTACAAGACCTTGTATCAAAGGAGATATAATATCAGCCAAGCGATTCCTGAGTAGACTTTTTGTGTGTTTCAGTAGAACAATAAAAATGTGGTTCGTTCTGATAATTTTTTTTGAAAATTTCTATAGTTTTCATAAACAAGGATTTTATAAATTATATATATATATATATATAGATAGAGAGAGAGAGAGAGAGAGAGAGATATCTGCCCTATACTTTATAAATGTAAATTATAATACTTTATTCATATTCAAATAGGTCCGAAAAGTTTTTGTTTTCGAGTTACGGCTACCGATAGATTTTTTGCTCCGTAAGTAATATAATGCAGTACTAAATTTTTTGGGCAATTATGGTAATAAACTTTTGTAAATTGATATTTGATCTTATTTCACCTGAAAATTATTTCTTAAAATCGAATCCAGTTGACAGAGTTGATTCCGGTTTAATATGACTTCTATTCAACAATTTTTTTTGTTACAAATTTGTTTTCAATCAAGGTATGATGAATAAAACGTTGAACTTTTCCAACATTTGCGTGGATGCGTCAATGGATAAACCATTAATTAAATCAACATCACCAACTACATAAATAATAAAAAAAAAATTGATTTGATTAAAGTGCATATTAATTATTACTTAAAACATAGATACATTAAATAATGTTAAAATAAATACATGAAGACACTAAACGTAAAAATTAATTAAAAATAAATCCACAATTCAAAAGCTGTTAATTAGAATTTGAAAACATATTTATCTATACTTGAAAAGTAATGAAGAAATTCATGATTAAAAAAATTATATAATTTTTTATAATTGTTTGAAATGGCAGAAAGGCTCCAGGAATAGACGGAATACCTGTAGAATTACTGCGCAGTGTAGGTGAGGAAGCGATTGATAGATTATACAAACTGGTGTGTAATATTTATGAAAAAGGGGAATTTCCGTCAGACTTCAAAAAAAGTGTTATAGTAATGATACCAAAGAAAGCAGGGGCAGATAAATGTGAAGAATACAGAACAATTAGTTTAACTAGTCATGCATCAAAAATCTTAACTAGAATTCTATACTGAAGAATTGAGAGGAGAGTGGAGGAAGTGTTAGGAGAAGACCAATTAGGTTTCAGCAAAAGTATGGTGACAAGGGAAGCAATTTTAGGCCTCAGATTTATAGTAGAAGGAAGAGTAAAGAAAAACAAACCAATATACTTGGCGTTTATAGACCTAGAAAAGGTATTCGATAACGTAGACTGGAATAAAATATTCAGCATTAAAAAAGTTAGGGTTCAAATACGGAGATAGAAGATCAATTGCTAAAATGTACAGGAACCAAACAGCAACAGTAACAATTGAAGAACATAAGAAAGAAGCCGTAATAAGAAAGGAGTCCGACAAGGATGTTCCCTGTCTCCGTTACTTTTTAATCTTTACATGGAACTAGCAGTTAATGATGTTAACGAACAATTTAGATTCGGAGTAACAGTAGAAGGTGAAAAGATAAAGATGCTACGATTTGCTGATGATATAATAATTCTCGCTGAGAGTAAAAAGGACTTAGGAGAAACAATGAACGGCATGGATGAAGTCCTACCCAAGAACTACCGCATGAAAATAAACAGGAACAAGACGAAAGTAATGAAATGCAGTAGAAATAACATAAATGGACCACTGAATGTGAAAATAGGAGGAGAAAAGATTATGGAGGTAGAAGAATTTTGTTATTTGGGAAGTAGAATTACTAAAAATGGACGAAGCAGGAGCGATATAAAATGCTGAATAGCACAGGACGAGCCTTCAGTCAGAAATATAATTTGTTTACATCAAAAATTAATTTAAATGTCAGGAAAAGATTTTTGAAAGTATATGTTTGGAGTGTCGCTTTGTATGGAAGTGAAACTTGGACGATCGGAGTATCTGAGAAGAAAAGATAAGAAGCTTTTGAAATGCGGTGCTATAGGAGAATGTTAAAAATCAGAAGGGTGGATAAAGTGACAAATGAAGAGGTGTTGCGGCAAATAGATGAAGAAAGAAGCATTTGGAAAAATATAGCTAAGAGAAGAGACAGACTTATAGACCACATATTGAGGCATCCTGGAACAGTCGCTTTAATATTGGAGGGACAGATAGAAGGAAAATAAGACTTCGGTTCAAATAAGACTTCCTTTTTAATAAAAAATATATTCCTTTCCTTTTTCCTAATTTAAATATACGAGTATTGATTTATTAATAATTATTAACCTCTGGTTGTAAAAAAAAAGTTACAATAGATAATAATTCAATAACAATAAAAAAAAAATGAAAAAAATATGAAACATTATTAATGAAATAAAATTTTATGTACTTTTAAAAATATGTATATGTAATTTAATACGCGTAAAAGGAAGTCCTATGGTGTCCACATCAGATTTTAAAAAAATAATTTTGTGAGGATGGAATTTGTTTATTTTTTTTGGTGATAAAAATGGAGTATATAATTCTTTGCTCTATTTTTTGTAAAAGACCACAATGCCCCACAACAAACACTCTGCATGGACGGGGGGGGGGGGTAATTAAAAGATTGGAAATGAAAAGAATAGGTTTGAGAAAATCATTTTAAAGCGCATTGCAGTACAATGATTTTGAGGTAAAACACTGAGCACAGCACTTGAACCGTAACTAATATGTGGTCATTTAATATTTTTTACAGCTAATTTCAAAAGCGGTCTACAGCCTTAACGGTTAAAATTCAAAAGAAATAGAATTTAGGGTAGGTGGTCTCTTACCAAAAAATAGATCGTTCTTACGTAAGAACATTTGCTAAACTTCATGTTTCTATTTTTAATACTATGAAAGTTATTAAAGGATTGCCATATTATATTATTAACATTATTTGAAAATTACAGCATCGATTTCTGTAAGTGGATTTGAATTTACTCAATTAACCTTCAGAAAAATATACGACGCTAATATAAATGGAAATCATCTCTCATCAGGATATGTATAATGAAAACAAACTCATTAATCTATTAAAAATAATTAAATGCATAACCGATAGGAAAATACAAATTAATTGAATCGTTCATTAGAAATAAATTAACTGAACAAATATTTTAACATAAATAATAACTTAATCGTACAAATGAACAATAAAAACTAATTAACTAATTAATTGATTTTTTAACATTCCTAACCAACCGCGTAAAATATTTCAAATAATATAAATAGACTATTATCTGAATTTTCATCTTTATTATAAATTCAAACTGTTCTTTTCTACAATTACTAGGTGTTTTGTATTATTAAATTTAAATTATGAAAAAAAAATCAATATTTTAAAGCCCGTTACGCTTTATTTATTGTACAAAGTAAAAGTTACAATTCAGAGCAGTTTTCGTAACGCTATTAAATTTACAGATAAATAATTTAAATTAAAAATTAACAAATAAAATACAGAAGTCACAAAAATAAATAAATTTAAATAATGATTAAAAAAAGGTATTAAATATAATAAGATAAAAACCAGAACGCACACAATGTTAAACACAAAATCCTTTGTTAAGTTGTCCTTGACAAATTACAACAAACCGATACACAAATCGGAAAGTCTCAAGATGGATTCAGGAAAGGAACATCTAGCGCAAACAGATTTTCAGCCAGAAAACCAGTCGTCAGGAAATACGACCGGGCGAACAATAGAATAACCGATCACTTTTATAGATTTTTAAAAGACCTATGATTCAGTCGACCGGAAAACTTTAACGTTCTTAAAGTATTTGGGACAGATCCAAAACTAATAAAACTCATCAAGCAGACTCTCGCAGACACAGAATTCAAGCTTAAATTTAAAAGGAAGATTAAATATCCCTCCTTTTGGAATCAGAACAGGAGTCGGGCAGAGGAACGGACAGTCTCCTCTTCTCTTTAATGTAGTTTTGGAAAAGGTCGTAAGAGAATGGAGGAAGACTTGCCGAGATAAAGACCTGAAGCGAATCAAATCGGGATATACGAGGGAGAATCTGAACAACGATCGTCTGGCCTTTGCAGACGATCTCGCCCTCTTAGCAAAAGATATAGAAACTGGCAGGACAATAAGTAAACATGGAATGGACAAAAAGGCAAGCTAACAAATCTCCATAGAAAAAAACATAGCACATGACGAATATTAAGAACGAACCAAAACTGTTACCGGAAAAAGCTCAGAAGAGTTAAGAAGACGATCAAATTTAGGTATTTATCCTGATCATCGTCAGGATCAATAAGATTCTAAACGCCTACGGCCTAACGAAGAACGTGTACGACAAGAAACGGATCTCAAGGACGGGCAAATTCAAGCGAAATGGTAATCCGACAAGGAGTTTTATATGCGGTAGAATGCGTAGCTCTGAACCACGGGGATGTAGATAAAAAGGAACTTGCTGAAAGTCGGACACTAAGGAAAATCATAGGGCCCCTTAGAACTAATGACGATTAGAAATGAAGGAAAAATGAGAAACTTTCCCAGGAGTTAAATACAATCACGGAAGCGTTACATAAGCGAAGGATTCTACGGATATCTGACAAGAATGGATTCAAAAAAGTTTACGAAGAGAATTTTTGACAAGCGAAAAGACGAACATTAAACGATTCAAGCAACTTAAAGAGAACCTAAGGGTAGCAAACATAAACGTGACGGATTTAAAAGACCGAAGGTTGGGTCGGAAACAATCTTAGAATTTAAATGGATCCAGAAGGAGAAGAGAGAATGAACCAATCTAAGTCGGTCGAAAGAAAGGAGGAAGCGGTACAGTGAAACAATAAAGGAGTATCGGAGAGGTTAAAAACTAGCCAGAAGTTAACTATTCTATGCGGTCGGTCCTACATTGACTGAAGTAGAAAAAAATAATTCGCAAATGAATATTGAATTTTTTACGTTATAATTTTTTTTTTATAATTTATTTTATACTGACGTGATTTAAATAGTAAATTACTGTTATTTATTTATATTTAAAAACGCATTTCTTCCATTTTTCAACGAGCTTCTAAAGTCCTAAAAAAAAGAAAAAAGTCTTTATTCGAGTAATAAGTCAGGCATGTAGGCCTACCGTTTCCTTCAGTAGTTAGTCGTTAGTCGATGTACTCGTATGTCTCTATGAGTATTATACCAATAACTTTTAGCGTAATGAATTAATTCACCGAAGAAGTTTTGAAACTTGTTCGTGTGAATATGGAAATTGAATTTTGTAGCGAATGAAAAACGGCATGTCTGTCTGGAATTCGAATCCGAGACCCCCGAACGAAAGGCCGAAACGCTATGACTCTGATACAGAAAACACCAGATTAATAGTGTAAAATTAATAGATCAGGAATATACGAAGGGTGAGCCAATATCTTAATTTTGATTTTCTAGAAGGTTTCAACTTTACGGACAGAGAAATGCAAATGGATGTTCAAACAACAAAACAAAATCTTTGACCGGGTTTCCTTATCAGTTACTTCAAAAGTTGTAATCGGCTTCAGTTTCTCAATAAGTATACCACTATAGCAAGCAATTACCATAGGCTTGACTTAAATCGATCAAATGAGCAAAACGGACTTTTTTTTAAATCTCGGGGACCACCGTTAGGTATTGCTTTCAGAGGATGAGATGAAAGATTTGTAGCGCGTGAAAATGCCTGACCGTGATTCAAACCCTCCGAATGAAAGGTCGAGATGCTACCACTCGCGCCACGGTGGCCGGCAGCAAAACGGACATTGTCAAACCTGTTTTGTAATAATGCTCCAATACTCTTTGTTTCTTTTGAATCCCCAAAAAATTGTTAATATTCCTGCTGTCGGTTGTCTTATGAACTTTTTCCTCGTAGGTGCATGTTTTCATACTCTGCCGTTTACTCTCTGGATGCACAAATAGATCTTTGTCTCGTCACCAGAAATGATTTTGTCCAACAAAGCGTCACCTTCATATCACAACTGCAAGACAAATACTTTACAACCTAAACAGATGTTTACGGACAGATGTCTAAGAACATTTCTTTAAACGGCATTTTGAATTAAGTTAGGAACCACCTTACAGAAAAAAAATACTTTAACGAAAGTTTAGTAGATCTAATAACCGTGATTTTTTTATCAGTAGACCTTTGTCACTTCTCATTGATAGCCACTCGTTTGTTTTTCCAAACCGTAATATATGTATGCGTTCAACGTTATCTTGTAAACTATAACCGTATAGGATATCTGGGTCTTTTTTAGAGCAACGTAATTTTTTAATTTTTCAGTCTACTGATAGACAATGCGTTCTCGTAAAACACTGTGACAATATTATGCTTAAAGTATATGACAGATTTCGGCCACCGATACATCTTCAGACCTATAAAAAAGATTACAGAACGCTGTTTTTCTTGGGTGTGAACGGAAAGCGGACTAGCTACGGTAAATGTTACAGCTGTGAAAACAGAATAGATGTTTTCTGGTTCGGTAGATGGGATTATTGTTTAATTTTTTAAGTTTAATTAACTACACTTAGCAAAAATTGCACGTTCAGTGATATATAAACACAACGATAACATATTTCATTTTCTAAACTCGTTTTACATGATTTATAATTATAGGCGCTACACAATGGATCCGATAACATACGATTTTAGAACAGAATAAAAATTGCCAGCTCCGATTCATGAAGGTCTTTTTTTAATTTATCCAATGTGAAAAAATAATAATTGGAGAACGGCCTAGTATTCCATCAATTTACAGCACTGTATCTGTAATTTCTAAATAATAACAATAATAAAGCATATACTGTATATTTATTAAATAGTTGCATCCTAGAAGCACTATATAAATTAAAACTAATTTTCCCACTTACGTACTGCTTTATTATTACTTTTTATTATCTATGTTAAGCGCTTTCGCTTTCTGCTTCATCAGAACATAGCAGTTAAAATTCAGATAAAAAAAGTTTAAAAAACATACAAGGGACGTAGATTTACAATCTACGTCATTGATAAAAAATAAATTCTTATACTGCTGTTACAAACTGTGGCACAAAATAGAACTAATATTCATTAGTATCCTAATACGAATTAACTATCCGGCCCGTCTAGCCATAACCTGGAACTTCAGGTCAGCCATACGCTCGGGGCTTAAATCAGCCCAGGCGAATCCCGAAGCCACCACAGGGGCTCTTCGGGGCCAAGCAAGGGGCCTGTCCCATGGCCGCAGAGCTCGCTTCGCTTGCCATTCCCAATTTGCCAGGGGGACTGGCCCCCTGGACAGCCACAAAGTTTGCTATGGGCGTCATTCCCATCTACCCAGAGGGGGCCACCCGTACTGTACGTTATCCTCATGGTTGTGAAAATAATACTGATAAATAATTATAATATTCAAGCTTTATAGAAACCAGAAAAATAAACTAAATTACAAATAACAGAATAATATTAACTTTTTCTTTTTCCTGTTTAGCCTCCGGTAACTACCGTTTAGATAATTCTTCAGAGGATGAATGAGGATGATATGTATGAGTGTAAATGAAGTGTAGTCTTGTACATTCTCAGTTCGACCATTCCTGAGATGTGTGGTTAATTGAAACCCAACCACCAAAGAACACCGGTATCCACGATCTAGTATTCAAATCCGTGTAAAAATACCTGGCTTTACTAGGACTTAAACGCTGGAACTCTCGGCTTTCAAATCAGCTGATTTGGGAAGACACTTTCACCACTAGACCAACCCGGTGGGTAGAATAATATTAACTACGATAACTGAAGTATACACACCTTGACGACGAAAAATTCATAACTTATTTCTTTGCCGTAGTGGCAGAAATATAATAATGAAGGATTAACCTGCTGTTTCCTTAATGAATACCTTTAATTCACAATTTCATTCTCCTTGGGTGGTGGGGGGGGGGCGAAGAAATAAAGAATATTTTGAATATCTTAACCTTCAAGGGAGGTAGGGCCTCGGTCGACGGCTTAAAACCTTCCATGTGATAACCCGAATGTATCCTGAAAACTTGAAAGTAATCGGTCAGTTGAGTTCCTGGCGTGATACAGGCAAACTTTATACATATATATAATTCCTCCCACGAGATGCTCACCACTCTAGCTTCACGCGCAGTTCCCACGGGAAGCCCGTTATAGTTAAACAGACTTTTTTTAAAATTTATTTAATATTTTTATTTAAGGTAAATCTTATTTTATTATTTTTATAATATTATTCATTCGAATCATTCAGTTCAAACCCAGCTGACAGTGATAGAGACTCACAGTTCAGAGTTTATTAATTCAATTCATTAAAGTTTGTGCTTCAACCGGTAAAACTACACTACTACATATATATTTTTTCCCCGAGAATTTTCGAGATGAAATATATGTAAAATACCTTCTCAGTTACGCCAAGAAACGTTGGTAAAATTTGGTTGCGATTGATCGGGTATTTTTCTTTTACCGAACAAACAAAAACCATCTTTCTCTTTCTATAATAATATATAGTAATTAAATTTACTATTCCGTATCCAATCATCATATTCAAATTTTACTTGTTTCTTTAATTATAATTTCTTTTTATTTATTATTTGAATTTTTTCAAAAGGAAGGAATTTAAATTTGTTGTTAATTCTCTTAGTATGATTTTATGTTATCTGTATATGCTAATAACTATTATTTATAATGGTATCAGGATAATTAATACCTATTATATAAATATTTATTTGTTTGTAAATATTTCTGAGAAAAGCATATTTATTTATAGTTTTTGTTTATAGTAGCTACGTAGAATTTTATTATAACTTTATTCTTTTATTCAATTATACAGAGTGATTCACGAAGAATGTAACAAACTTTCAGAACACGTTCTACTGGTCAAAATAAAGAACACAGTTCATATAAACATAAGTTAGTTTCCTGAGAGGTTGTATAAGTTTGGAAACGTTTCATAAAATTATGAAATTTTAAGTTTTCGGTAAAATTAAGCTAGGCTTTTTAATTCTTGAGACACAAATTCAGGGATAAACTTAATGGTTTTATAAGAAATCTGACCTAAAAAATTGAAAGAAAAAAAATTTGTCCCGCAATTGTATTTTTAATATTTACCCAAAAGTTTTCGATAACTACTAAAAATACAAAGTTGGGTTCTATTTTTTTTTTCAAATTTTTGAAGTCAGATTTCATATAAAATCACTAAACCCTTAATCTGGATCCCAAGACTTAATTTTACCGAAGGCGCAGAAATCTTTCGCCAGCTAATGAAGCGTTTCCTTAACAATGTTTATATGAACTTTCTTCTTTACTTTTACGAGTAGAACATGTCCTGAAAGTTTGTTACATTCTTCGTGAATCACTCTGGATATGTTTTAGATTTATACAGAAGTACACTCAAAACATAAAATCTCACAAGTCGCTTCTTTATCTTACTATATAATAAATTTTACTTTTTATTAAATACTTCCTTAATCATTGCCGTTTTTACTTTTATTTTTTTATTTTTCCAATCTTCTATTAACAAGATACGTATTATTTGTATTGTTTAACTCATTCAATTTTTTTCTTATTTTATGCTGAAATTCGTTGGCTTTTTTCCTTTATTTTCTTTACTCTTTCTTTCCTAACATTCATTTTCTTTTTTTATTCTGTCTTCTGATTTCGAAATCGTATTTAATGTTCTGACATTCATTTAAAAACAATATTAATAAACTATAGGAAACTCATAAATTACTTTTCAACGGTTAATTATAGAAAAATAAAATTTAGTAAATGTTCCTAATAGCTATCTACTTTTTCGATATGAAATCATCACACTACAAACCTCCATGGGAGAGGAGTAATAAAAAATGACAAATAGAAAGAGTAGGGTTATGACATCATTGAAAAGTACATTGATGAACAAATATTTTAACTTAAAAACCGTGATAGGTGATACTTTAATACAGCGTGTATCAAAAAGAATGAATTCCAAACCACACACTTGAGTAACCATGCATGGTCAATAAATGAAATTTGCTCAGAGTACACTTCAGCGTTTCAAGATCGATCCACCATCGGCTATTCGTCGCCGTTATAAACAATTTGAAGAATCGGAGTGTTTATATAAGGGTTTGAGTCCAGAGCGACCGCGCATTTCACAGAAAAATCTACAACGAATTCAAGAGACGTTTTAGCGAAGCTCGAAAAAGTCCGTTCGTCGTGCTATCCGAGAACTTGCAATCTCTCCTGCGACTGTTTGGCGTTTGTACTTCAGGCTGTACCGATTACAACCAGTACAAGCTTTTCGTGTAAGCGACAAAAGAAAAAACATAATTTCTACGATATGCTCTCGGGGTTGATATGGAAGACGTTAGTTTTTTACCGCGGTTAATTTTTAGTGATGAAGTAACACTGAATTTAAGCGTAAAAATTTCACCTCATAATATTCGCGTACGGGGACTAGAGATCAGCATGAAATTTTTTAGTAGGAGCGAAATTCATCAAAAGTTAATGTTTTTTGTGTGATTTCGTTTACAATTTAAAGCTCGTTCTTTATTGTAGGAAACACAATAATAGGGCATACTTATCTTGAAATACTGCAGAACTGGATTTTTCAACCAAATGAAAACTCTAAATATTCATTTTTCAGCAAAACGGAATCCCTCCACATCGGCATAACCAGTTCGTCGGTATTTAAATGAAACATCGCCTTAACGACGGATAGAGCGTTCGGGGGCCCAAGACTTAACACTACATTCTTGACTCCCGAGATCCCCAGACATAACAACTTGTGACTTTTTCTTGTGAGGATACACAAAAATTTATGTTCCACAATTACTTGCTGATCTGGATGAACTAAAACCAGGATCACAACTGCAATAACTGAATTTTCCGCAACAAATTGCGGAAAAATTCAGTCATGGTCTTGATGTTATCCGTGGAGCAGATGGAGGGTATATAGAACATTTATATCTTGGTAAATTAAATTTTAAACAGTTTTTAAAAGTATGTATGTTTTCTTCCGATTGTAACACATTTTTATTATGAAACCTGTCAGTTGGGGCTGCACCTCCTGTACTCCCGTGGCCGAGTTCACCACAGGCGAGCCCCGGGACCGATCCAAGTGCTTCACAGGGCCGCAGAGAGGACAATTTTTACGCAGAGCTTTGGTCACCCTTCCCGTCTAACCAGGAGGCCTCACAGTCTTCGTTACCCTCATTGGTTATGGGAATAACAGATGATAAATAACAATTAAGTATTCAAGCTTCTTAGAAACCTGAAAAAGATATTAAATTACAAAAGGTATAATAATAACTAAAGTATACACACCCTTGACAAAGAAAACTGAACAACCTAATTCTGTTGCCGCGGTGACAGAAGTATAATAATGAAGTAAAAGGACTAATCCTTTTTTTTAATGAATATCTTTAATTCACAACGTCAACCCCAAGGCGGGCTAGGGTCTATAGCTTAAAACCTTTCCTGTGATAACAGGAATGTATCCTGCATATTTGAAAGCAAATTGATCGGTTGGTTCTCGCGTGATGAGAGAACATACAGATAGACAGACATACAGACAAACAAACCTTTGACTTTATATATAAGATATATCTGTTTGAATTCGGGTCATTCTTTTAGATACACACTGTGTTATTCATAGCTAATCTTAGATGTTATTTACACTATATCACACGTAGTGCGGGTGGGGGATCTCATACTGAAAAATAAATCGTTATGAGACAGAAACATCTGATAAATTTCTTTCTTTTTTTTACTGTTAAGCAGTTATTTTGAAGGTAATAAGGCAACTGCTGGAAATTAAAATAAATTAAAATGTTTTGCCATTTTGGTTAGGGTTGTCGTAGCCCCAAATTTTTAACGTCAAAAGTTTTATTTTGTAATGTCCTTTAAAATGATTTGTCACAACCCTACTCTTCCATTTTAAATTCTTTAGTTACCCTCTCCTTCCATGATGGGGTTTATGTATGGTGGTATCATACCGAAAAAATAGATCGTTTTGTGGTAGGAAAATTTGTTAAATTTTATTTTTCTACATTTTGACAAATTTGACATTGTTTAAGGGTCGCATACTTTATTAACAACCTCTTACTCTCTCTCTCTCTCGTGAGAGAGAGAGAGAGAGAGAGAGAGAGAGAGAGAGAGAGAGAGTGTGTGTGTGTGTGTGTGTGTGTATATTAATTTAAATAATTAAATTATTTAATTCGTAATTTAATTTATTATTAAAGTTACATTCAATTAAAACAAATAAAAGTACGTCTAATAATAACTTATTAAAATAAATCAATAAAATATAAAGTTTATTAACCATCAGAATGTAAATAGATAAGTAATGAGAAGCGTATACAAATTCAAAATGGGTCACCAAATAGAAATTACTTCCTTAAAAATTATCTTAGCGAAGTTCACAGTTTAAAACTGATTACTAGTATTACTGATTATAAATATTTATTAAAATAGTACCACCAAAAATACTAACGCATTAAGTAAAATTACGTATATAATAAGCCGGTATATATATGGCTTACGTTATAAAACTAATTGTGTTATTATTTTTGATAAATTATCTATTCTTTCTACAATAAAAAAAAGTGTTATTTCTAAGTGCAGAAGAAATGATTATAGTTGATATTAAATAATAATTTATACGTAAAATCAACTCTAAAATATTTATAACTGAGAATTGGAGATTCAACAAATAAGGTAATGTTTTTTTACTAATATTAATCCTTATTTAAAAAAATGTATATGGATACCACATGACTTCCTTGCACTCCTATTAAATTGCATGTACACATTTTTTGGTGCACTTCATTTAAACTTATTTCATTTGAAAGTGAGATACGATCCTCCAATTCTTTAGTAAAGTGGACAGTTAGACAACTGCATTGTGGTGGACACCATATTACATCAAATTTTTTTGTGGTGTCCGTATCAGCATTTTACGAGTATATTAGTTTATATATTAATTTTGTTTCACGTCGCTCATGTAGTTATGTGGTGTGAGATCGTGTAAGATCAGTAACCATGCACTCATCGGTTCGAATCCGACCTCATACACACACACACACACACACACACACACACACACACACACACACACACACACACACACACACACACACACACACACACACACACACACACACACACACACACACACACACATATATATTTTAACTTTTTTTTTAATTTAAATATATTTATTTATTAATAATTATTAGCCTCCGTAAAAATTCTTCAATTAAAATGAAAAATATAAAAAAATTTATGTCACTAACTTCTGATTTTTTTTTTATTGTTATTGAATTATTATTTATTGTATATATTTTTTTACATTCAGACGTTAATAATTATTAATAAATCAATATATTTAAATTAAAAAAAAAAAAATATTAAAAACAGAAACGGAGATGAAGTAGGATTCGAACCGATGTACCTTCCCCTTGTAAGCTCAAAATATTTCATTAATTAAAGTTTTCTTTGACTATAACTCTGGAATCGATGAAAATAAGTACCACTTATGATATATCGACGATAATGGGCTTTTCTGAACACTTTTGGTCCAGTCGATTGCAATCAACAGGGGAGATGTACAACTAGATGTTACAACAGTCCAAAATATAACATTTCAACATCCTACAGCTAATCGTTTTTGAGTTATGCGAGATACGTATGTACATACGTAAAGACGTCACGCCGAAACTAGTAAAAATGGATTCAGGGATGGTTAAAATGGATACTTCCGTTGAAAACTGATAACCGAAATTTTTCGCGTTCACAATACTTATTGTACTTCGTACAAGGAAGTAAAAAGGAACCGCCCCTTTCTCTAGATGGATCAAAGGTAACCCATGTGAATCACAGCAATATTACAAAATACTCGATTAACCCACCGGGTTAGTCGTCTAGTGGCAAACCCTTCGTTACAAATCAAATGATTTCGAAGTTGAAGTTCTAAGGTTCAAATCCTAATAAATGTAAGTAGTTGCTTTTATTCGGATTTGAAGACTACATCGTGAAAACCGGTGTTTTTTGGTGGTTGGGTTTCAATTAACCACACATCTCAGGAATGGTCGACCTGAAACTGTTCAAGGCTACATTTCATTTACTTTCATACAAATCATCTTCTAAATTATACCTTACGATAATTTCGGAGGCTAAACAAAAAATAATTATAAAATCATGATGTAGTAAGTAAATAGTGTAAAATAGAAAGGAATCAAGTACGGCGGTTTGGGCATCTCAGGAGAACGAATGAAGACAGAATTCTGAAACAATATTACACTTATTATGAATTAAATAAATATTTTGTACTTACGGATTCATAATAATGTTAGGCTTGTTTTTAAAGAAAGGAACTTTTAGAATTTGCCACCTATATATGCGATGTAAATAGATGGCGCTTGCATAACTCAGTTATTTCAGTCGATAGTCAGCTAGAAAAAAATAGTTTACTTAGTTTTTTGTTCATCCATTTATAATGAGTGCTACAATTCACGCCAAGTGTGAAGTACGAGAAGTAATCCGGATTTTGAGGGTTAAAAATAATTCACAGGCAAACTTTTGAAGTTTACAAGCTGTGTATATTATGAGTAAGACGGTGGTGACGTTCATTTCGAGAAGGGCGAACGAACGTTCATGATGAAGTAGGGGCCGGCCGTCGGTGATAACAGATGATTTTATTGAATAAGTTGATGAAAAAATTCGAGAAAACCGGCACTTCACTGTCAAAATTGTTTTTAATGATTCTTGATGTTTCACGAACCAAATTGGACTATGGATAATTCTGTGCCGGATATTACGGAGATATAACCGACGCACACAAGGAAAAATGTTACGAAAATTTCATTACGAAAATGAAGGTGATGATGCATTGTTTGAATATGAAACCTAGATTTCTTATTCGAACGTCGAGGCAAGCAACAATCAACGCTATAGCCGCATTCATAATCTTCTGGGCGGAAATGGATTTGGTTTTTGCACGACCATGCCCGGCCGTACACGGCAAATCAGATATTGAGGCGATCGAAAAATTTCGTTAAACAATCTTCAATTGTCCAACCAGTAGTTTTTCTTAGCTCGCAGCGATTACTTTCATTCTCTTCAGCTTAAAGGATTCCATGACAAAGGTTTGACGACGACGAATAGGAATAGACGTTAGTGCGTGATGTAAGGCAGCGGCGGCGGAATTTTTTGATGAGGGAATAAAGAAACTAGTGAAACGCTATGAAAAATGTGTTGAGT